>NC_084584.2:23302500-23305000 GCF_033978685.3 Nerophis lumbriciformis | reverse complement strand
ACCTGTATATGTATAAATATATATATATACACATATATATATATATATATATATATATATATATATATATATATATATATATATATATATATATATATATATATATATATATATATGTATACATATATATATATATATGTATATGTGTATGTATATATATATATATATATATATATATATATATATATATATATATATATATATATATATATATATATATATATATATGTGTGTGTGTGTGTGTATGTTTGTGTGTGTGTGTGTGTATATATGTAAAGATACATAGAAACACATGTTTCCATGAGTAATACAACACAAAACATTTAATAAAAAAAGAATACTAATTAAAATAAAACACTATTTGTACAAAATGAATACTATCTGCAGGGATCATAATTGGTATGGTAACCGTACGGTATATTTAAAAATGCATTTGCCTAATTTTCTAAAAACACATTGCTTTCATGAGTAATACAACACAAAACATTTAATAATAAAATGTATTAAAATAAAATAAAAACTATTTGTACAAATCTACAAATATTACTATCTTCAGTGACATAATTGATTGATTAATATATATATATATATATATATATATATATATATATATATATATATATATATATATATATATATCAGTGACGTGCGGTCACTGGAGGCGGGGCCTCACCTGCCATCATGGAAAGAAAAAAAATGTAAAAAGAAAAAAAAAAATTAAATTGTTATATGTATTCAGTGATTATACTATAAAGTTATTTTCCATTTAACTTCACCAGTTTTAGATTATTTTTATTCAAAATCGCTGAAATTTCACATTTGCCGTTCAAATACTGAGAAGAGACGGTGCGGTGATCAGCAGCCAGTTGAGGCACGTTACTCAGTTGTGCCTCACCATGGATTGCGGACTCGGCTAACTGCTGGCCTGCTGTGCAGTGAGACCGTATTGCTATATGAATTATATTATACATTTCCATAGTTTAGTTAGCTGAGGTATATAATGTACAGTGTATTTTGTCAACAACTGTATGTGTGTAACGTATTTCTTGCGCAATCATAAAACTGCTGCGAAGACGCACTGTGTAAGGCTCGCATAATCCCGTCTCCTGGTGCCGGTTAATGCAACCCCCGCCACAGAAAGCACCCCCCGACGGGAGCGCCACACCAACCAAAGCCCACACCCAAACCCTCCACGTGCAAGACCGAATCCACCCAAAAAAAGTCACTCAACAAGAAGCCAAAAAGTGCAAAAACAACATTGCTCGCGCCGGAGGAGCGTGAACGACTGCAGGGACACAACATTAGGTACACCTGCAGACTGCAGCACGGATTTCATATTTCATTCATTCACAACTCCTCCAACACGAACACCACTGTTCCCGCACTTATAAGTAAAGGTAAGACCATAATAACGTTTTTTGAATTAAATGTGCTTTTTTGTGTGCTACAGTTTGTATGTGTAAAGTTAAAGTTAAGTTAAAGTACCAATGATTGTCACACACACACTAGGTGTAATGAAATTTGTCCTCTGCATTTGACCCATCCCCTTGATCACCCCCTGGGAGGTGAGGGGAGCAGTGGGCAGCAGCGGCGCCGGGCCCGGGAATCGTTTTTGGTGATTTAACCCCCAATTCCAAGCCTTGATGCTGAGTGCCAAGCAGGGAAGAATGCTGGTATGAGCTTTTAAACATAACCCGTTAACTGCTGCCAATCAAATGGTGAATAAGATACTCTTTAGGGTTCATATGTTTGTAAATCTGACTGTGATGAAGTCAGTGCCTCACCAGTCATCAACCTCACCGCACGTCACTGATATATATATATATATCCATTTTTTACCGCTTGTCCCTTTCGGGATCGCAGGGGGTCTGGAGCCTGTCTATCTGTCTGTCTGTCTGTCATTAAAATTGGTATTGTAATTATAAATTTAAAATAAGATAAATGTTATTACTTAATTAAAAAAAAAAAAAAAAAAAGGTTCCCATGAATAATTCAACAAAAAACATTTCATAATAAAGTAATATAGAATTCATTATAAATAAAAACGCTATTCGTACAAACTCACAAAAATTACTATTTTCAAGGATTGTATTTAGTATAGTGACTATATTTTTAAAATTGTATCTAATGTTCTAAAAAAAAAAAAAAAATCTCCATCAGTAATACAAACAAAACATTTAATAATAAAATAATATAGAATTTATTTAAAATTAAAAACACTTATTTGTACTAAACATGCTATCTTCAATGATTATAATTGGTGGAGTAACTATATATTAAAACATTTATTTTTATTTTATAAAAATACATTGATTTCATCTCGCGACACAAAACATTTAATAGAATGATACAGAATTCAATCAAATTAAAAACACTTTTAAAAACACTTTTTTGTAAACATTTACAAAAAATACTATCTTCAGGGCTTATAATTAGTATAGTATATACCTAATTTCCTAAAAATACATACTTCCCATGAATGACACAGCACTGTAAATTT
>NC_084584.2:23295000-23297500 GCF_033978685.3 Nerophis lumbriciformis | reverse complement strand
CGAGCGGGGAAGAACAATCATTTACAGTCCCTGCAGGGGCTTTCACATGCATAAACATGGACTTTATTTTGTCGTTATAATACATTTCAAACACATTTTCCCTCTTTGGAGTCAAAGGTGTGTTGACAGAAGTTACCATCCTGTCATTGTGGATGTGTAATTCTGTCCTAACAGACTGAGTAGAGTGCGAAGAGTGTTTTAGAGGTCGCCAGTTGTGCAAGGAAGAATGTTTGCCACACACATTAGCTCACGTTGTGAAGGGAGGTGTGTTGACAGAAGTCACCATCCTGTCAATTTGCATGTCTTGCCAAGTTGCAGGAGCTGTCATCTGCTGCTTAGTTTGAAGTAGAAACACAATTTGTTAGCTGTGTTGACAGAAGTCACCATTTAGTGAAGTTGTCGGAGCGGTCTGCTGTTTAATTGTAGCAGGAACTCATTTTCAAGCTGAAGTAGCACTGTGTGTTAGAGGTGTGTTGACAGAAGTCACCATGCTGTCCTAACCGTAAAGTGTGAAGAGTGTTTTTAAAGGTTGATAGTTGTGCAAGGGAGAATGTTTGATACACACATTAGCTCACGTCGCCATGTTTGTCAAGTGAGGTGTGTTGATAGAAGTCACCATCCTGTCAATTTGCATGTCTTGCCAAGTTGCAGGAGCTGTCATCTGCTGCTTAGTTTGGAGTAGAAACACAGTTTGTTAGCTGAGGTAGCACTGTGTCTTAGAGGTGTGTTGACAGAAGTCACCATCCTGGCAATTTGCATGTCTTGCCAAGTTTTAGGAGCTGTCATATGCTACTTAGTTTGGAGTAGAAACACAATTTGTTAACTGAGGTAGAACTGTGTGTTAGAGGTGTGTTGACAGAAGTCACCATTCTGTCCTAACCGTAAAGTGTGAAGAGTGTTTTTAAAGGTTGATAGTTGTGCAAGGGAGAATGTTTGTTACACACATTAGCTCACGTTGCCATGTTTGTGAAGTGAGGTGTGTTGACAGAAGTCACCATCCTGTCATTTTGCATGTCTTGCCAAGTTGCAGGAGCTGTCATCTGCCGCTTAGCTTGGAGTAGAAAAAACAGTTTGTTAGCTGAGGTAGCACTGTGTGTTAGAGGTGTGTTGACAGAAGTCACCATGCTGTCATTTTTGTATGTCTAGCTAATTTTCCGGAATGGTCTGCTGCCTAGTTGTAGTAGGAACTCATTTGCAAGCTGAATTAGCATTGTGTGTTAGAGGTGTGTTGACAGAAGTCACCATCCTGTCAATTTGCATGGTTTGCCAAGTTTTAGGAGCTGTCATCTGCTGCTTAGTTTGGAGTAGAAACATAATTTGTTAACTGAGGTAGCACTGTGTGTTTGAGGTGTGTTGACAGAAGTCACCATCCTGTCATTATGTAAGTGTAGCCAGGTTTATAGGATCGTAATCATATCAGCAATAATATGTTGGTTCATGTTGGCCCGTCGGTTAGAGGTGTGCTGACAGAAGTCCCCATTCTGTCCTAACAGACTGAGCAGAGAGTGAAGAGTGTTTTAAAGTTTGCTAGTTGTGCAAGGAGGAATGTCTGTCACACACATTAGCTCACGCCGCCATGTTTGTTAAGGGAGGTGTGTTGACAGAAGTCACCTATCTGTCATTTTGCATGCCTAGCTAAGTTCCAGGATCTGACATATGTTGCCTTGTTGTAGAAGGAACACACAATTTATCTCAAGTTTCACTTTAGGTTAAAGGTGTGTTGACAGAAGTTACCATCCTGTCATTTTGCATGCCTAGCCAAGTCGCAGAAGCTGCCATCGGCGGCCTAGTTGGAGTAGAAACACGTGTTCTAGGTAGAGCTCATATTGCAAGTTGAGTAAAGAGTGTGTGTTGACAGAGTCTTCATCCTGTCATTTTGCCCACCGAGCTAAGTTCCGGGAGCTGTCATCTGTTGCCTCGATGTAGTAGGAACACATATGTTACCTCAAGTTATACTTTGAGTTAGAGGTGTGTTGACGGAAGTCACAGTATTGTCAAATAGCATGCCTACTGTTGCTCATCTATTGCCTAGTTGTTGGCTCAGGTTGCACTGTGTTTAAGAGGTGTGTTGACAGAAGTCACCGTCCTGTCATTTTAAATGCCTATCTATGTTGCAGGTGCTTTCATATGCTGTCTAGTTATATTAGGAAAACATTTGTTTGCTCAGGTTGCACTGTGTGTTGGAAGTGTGTTGACAGAAGTCCCCATCCTGTCAATTCGCATGCCTAGATAAGTTGCCAGTGCTGTTATCTATTACCCAGTTGTAGTTGGAACACAATAGTTGGCTCAGGTTGCACCATGAGATAGAGGTGTGTTGACAGACATCGCCATCCTGTCAATTTGCATGCATAGCTAAGTTGCAGAAGCTGTCATCCGCTGCATAGTTGTAGTAGGAACACACATGTTAGTTGAGGTAGAACTGTGGGATAGAGGTGTGTCGACAGAAGTCACCATCCTGTCAATTTGCTTGCCTAGCTAAGTTGCAGGAGCTGTCATATGC